>NC_090907.1:14168601-14176101 GCF_040956055.1 Brachionichthys hirsutus
CTCACCCTCACCCTAACCCTCACCCTCACCCTAACCCTCACCCTAACCCTCACCCTAACCCTCACCCTCACCCTAACCCTCACCCTCAACCCTCACCCTCACCCTCACCCTCACCCTAACCCTCACCCTCACCCTCACCCCTAACCCTCACCCTAACCCTCACCCTCACCCTAACCCTCACCCTAACCCTCACCCTCACCCTCACCCTCACCCTCACCCTCACCCTCACCCTCACCCTAACCCTCACCCTTAACCCTCACCCTAACCCTCACCCTAACCCTCACCCTCACCCTAACCCTCACCCTCACCCTAACCCTCACCCTCACCCTCACCCTCACCCTAACCCTCACCCTCACCCTCACCCTCACCCTAATGTGTATTTGACTCAGGCTCCGGTAGAGCTTCTCTCTCCGTTCTGCAGCTCCTCATGGTTCCACATCTGGGTCACAGAAGAACTGACTTTATGTATATTGTAGTAACAGGACGCACAGTGTGATTTGTGATCTATAGCCCCCCCCCCAAGTCTACCCCTGCAGGCTTGTGGACACCAGATCCTGGGATTTGAGCCCCCAATCCCACAGCATTGAGGGCCTATTCTGGGCCTGGCGGGTCTGCAGGGGCCTTAGCAACAGATTGGACTGTGAATGACCTGTCTGACCCCTGGAGCCCAAGTCCCTGTTGTCTTCACTCTCAGATCCTTAAAGAGGAACTCACGGATGTGCAGGTTTTTTGTAAACGTGTGCAGGCATTGGTTCTCGAAGCCTCTCTCGGACGTCACTGCTTTGGCTGCTTGTTCCCAGTTTACACACACCTCACAGTCACACACACACACACTCCATACGTACTCGGTGCTGGTGTGAGCCACGAACCCTCAACCACATGGTCGGGGGCTGGGTTCAATGCCCGAGCGGCGAGGTGTGATTTGGTGGAGAGCAACCTGGGAAAAGGTCATCTTTAGCTCCACTCGTGTGTTCATTTTCTTTTGCAAGATATTCAAAATGAAGGAAGTGTGTCTGATTTTGGTGTTGTCTGGGTTTATTTAACCGTTATAAGTTATAAGTGGTGCAAAGACATGAAAAGGTATGGAGGACAGTGTCTCGGATTCATACCTCGGACTGTTGCTTCTATTTGAAGTCACAGACTGACCCCCCCGGGTCATTCCTGTCTGACAATCTGAGGTGAACGTATTTATTTTAGGCGCACTGAGACCTGAACCCCTTCAGACAAAGCCCTGCGTGCGTTTGGGCGTCTCGCTTTCATCTGCTGCTTCTCTCTAAATGACATGAAGGTCATGTTTATGTTTCAATCCCCCCCCCCCCCCCAAAAAAATATTTTATTTAGATTAATTCCAACATGTTTTGCTCCCAAGACTCACATGGGAAGAGTTTTTTTTGCCTTCACATTACAATTGGAGCGATGGTGGTATCGTATCGGGGGGGGGGGGGGGGGGGGTTATGTGACCTCTGTTTTGAGGTTGATGCTGGTGGGTCAATCGGAGCTCAAAGAGCTTCTGGCTACTTGTCATGTTTGGCTCGATCACATTTGATTTCTTAAGCGTCTTTTCTAAAGGATAATGTTAGTTGGGACAGAATGAACAAGGTATCTGCAAAATAAAATGTTATAGACACACACAAAAGCGCTCATGGATTGCATCATCATTGCTTTGATTAGCATTTATTCTTTATTTTTTAGTTATTCTATTCTTAGTTTGTCGTAATGGTAGAATTCAGTTTATATATATATATATCCATTTAAAGGGAAACATTTTGGATATTTGCGATGCACCATTTTGAGTTCTGCTATCAGGTTCAGGTGGTGACTTAATTTGTACCTGCAGGTAAAAAAAAAACCCAGACAACACCACAAAGTACCCGTAGGCCGCCGGGGGCCTGAACCCAGGAGCCTGAACCCGGGAGCCTGAACCCGGGAGCCTGAACCCGGGAGCCTGAACCCGGGAGCCTGAACCCGGGAGCCTGAACCCGGGAGCCTGGCCCAGCAAAAGAAAGAAAGCCACATGAGCGATTACAAGACCATGCTATGTGTTAGAGGCTTGAAAAAGAAATCAGATAAACTTGTCAAAACTTTAGGAATGCTGATAAATGAACTTTGCCCTTGTCCTCCAACATGTGGGAGGAAGAGGCAGATAGCGCAGCACGGCTTTCAGGCTCTTTCATAGCGTGGAAGTTCATATTTATGAAAAGCGAGTCATGGCAGTTATCAAACCTGCTAAAACCTTATTTTCAAGTGTAATTCAATCTGCATTACACAAGCTGCAGAGCCCTTTGAAGCTGCGGTGGATAAACATTTACACGGAGCTTCTATTTTCTGCTTCCTGTGAATGTATGAGAAACAACTGTTGATCAGCTCTAAAACATAAACTGGACTTATCGGATCAGTTGTATTTTACAAGACAGGATCGGTGCTGCTTCTTTCAATACAATTTTATTTACCTGCCGTAAGCGGCGCTATCGCTAAATAGCATAGCATCTGTAAAGACGGCGTCTATGCATTTTATTTTATTTCCCAGTACCGGGGTCCTTTAACGCAGGTTTTCTTGTTAAGGCTCGCCATGGTAACAGTGTTACCATGGCGAGAGATTCAAGTGATGAACATTAGTCACTCGTTACATCCTTTTAAATACAGGATGAGTCATGCCGCTGGGGCTTGTAGGTGAGCTGTTAAAGTGCTCTGTTTGTGCGTGCGTGTGCGTGTGCGTGTGCGTGCGTGCGCGTGCGTGCGTGATATGTTCTCGCCACGCTTTTGTATCTGACCGGCGCCCCTCCCTTTTTAATAAAGGCGGCTATAATTAGCCAGCCTCTATCTAAAGCAGGTCGGTCCGAGGCTCCGTAGCCAAAGTGGGTCAACGCAGCACATGTGAGGAGAGGAGGAGAAAATGGGAGGTGAAGGGACAAGATGAGGAAACAAGGAGAGGCATGTAAGAGGAGCAAAACAGGGATAACGGGAAGGACGCCACGCGTCATCTTAAGAGCGGCGCTCCGGTGACCCGTTGATTATATCCGCTCAACAAACACGACATCACTGTCGTCAACGGGCAGCTAGTTTGGGATTGCCAGTCTGTCCGGTTTCCACGGAAACGTTGTTGCTCAGATGAAAACACGGAGACGAGCGGGGGTTGCTCTGTAAATGTGATGCTAGGAGGCCGCTCGGTGTCGACGCCATCGTCGGTACCCCGGGAGAGTTTGGAGACGTCTGAGATCAGGTCTCAAAATGCAAAGTCACCCAGATGATGAAATGATAATTAGATGAAAGAATAGAAAGACCTGAAGAGGATGAAGATGAGAAGAGGAGTAGATAGGATGACAAGTCCAAGGGCCAGATTCACTGAGGACCGATCGATACCCCCCAGGCTCGGTAGCGTCTAAACCTGCAGTTTGTGTTTCATCACTGGCCGAGGAAGGCCAGAGGAGTGTCGGGTTTCACCCAGCGTTTGAGAGTCTGGACTGGGTTCCGCCGAGGCCTCTTTACGAACGGCAGCAGTTTGGAGCTGCTAGCAATGGGGCGAGAGAGAGAGAGGACGCGTTCCAGCTGCTGAGAGTTTTACTCTTGGAAACGAAACATCTATTTCCCGAAACACGAGCAGCTGTGCTGCGTATCCCGGCTTCAAACACGGTCCGACACGGATCAAGCCATTCGTTAGAGTGCACAAACAAATCTGGATTACAAATGGGAACTCGGATTTGTTTGGAGGCTTTTATATTTGCCAAAGTGTTGAGCAACATAAAAAGTAAAAGCATCGCTGTCCTTTGGAAACGAGACGGTCCTGGCTGGGATCACATCGCCTCCCACTTCCTTCGCCTGCTCCTCTTTCTCCAGGAATTAGTCAGTGCCCGTCCATGCGATTAGCTGCAAAAGCTGATGGCACAAGTGGGTGTGTTGAATTAACATGTATTAACAAAAACCCTGTTGTTTTGTTACAACATGCGATTTAATGGCAGGTGAAGCTATTAATAAGCATTTCATAATACTCAGTGTAACTATATGGGATTATATATATTCCACCCAATTAAAGCAAGATATTATACAATTTTGTTTTTTTTACCGTCTCAGCTGTTCACCTTGGTATCAGACAAAGAACATTACTGTCCAACGAGTCTTGTCGACATAATAATAATAATAATAATAATAATAATAATAATAATAATAAGGATTTGAGAAAAAAAATAAATTACCTTTTTAACAATTGAAACTGAAAATACATTCCTGAAATATTTATTCATTGGATAAAACAAACAAACAAACAAACAAAATCATATAAAAACCATATTAACCTTAAACTTTCATATCATCCCGTGGGCTGCGAGTTGAGATCCCTGCTTTAAAGGGAAGGAATGAGAAACCGAGTGATGATGATGAGCGCTGGACAGAATGCAGAGGAAGAGAACTACGGAGACCTGGGAGGTTCAGTCAGTGCTGGCTCTCTTTTATTGCATCGTCACAGAAGCAGCAGGCTCCAACAGAAAGGCCACATGTCGGATTCGAACCTGCGACCTCGCTGTGAGGCAACAGCGCTTATCACTGCTCCACCGGGCCGCCCTGCTTCGTTTAACGGCACAACTAAAAAGTCACAACTCAGCGAAACTCATTCACATCCAATTAAGCACACCACCGGTATTTAACTCGTCTGTACAACAACAAGCTGTCTCTCATGCTTGCTGCCCTCCATTTTTGACTCACAGGCTTAGCGCTCGGTTACCTGAGGCAACGTTTAGGAACATTCTGAGATCAACAAAAGAGCAGCTGCAGAAACCACGACAGACAAAGCGTCTTAATTTATGACCCCAACACAAAAAATGAGCTGCCTCCCTGCCTGTCTTTGTCTAGCACGTATGTTAGCGTAGCGTGACCAAACGTCACGCTACGCTAACATACGTGAACCATCGTATCTTGTTATGCCTTTAGACTTTTGAGGGAACTTTTCAACATGTGTTTTGAGTTTTCCTTGGAAAGACAATTTCTTGACTGAGGCTGCCCAAAGGGTCGCAGGACGCGTCGCATACTTGTCGGGTTCATTGTAGGGGGGGGTGTCCTCTTCAGATGGCTTTTGTTTCGTTGAAACTATGGCCGATGGTTTACGTACAAGCCGATCTCTGAATTCTGAGGTTTTTCAGTTTAAAGAGTGAAAAACACAAACGATGTCACAATGACGCCGTCATGGCGGACCCAGAGGTCACGCTTCGCGCAGCGCCGTGTTAGCATGGTAAAGTCTGTGTTTGTTTATGAGCAGATCTACACATCTTAGCGCGTACGTATCGGTGCCATGACAGGCATGGTGCTGTGCACTTGCGAATCATCGCATCCACAAGCATTGGTCGAATCCGATAAGGTTTATTGACTAAAACTGCCGAGCAGCATATTCAAGTCAGTTTCCTCCGCTCTTGCCAGGATGATGACGAGAACCAGATTCCTGAAATGAGATCAGACCAATCTGGAGTGAGCGTTTAGACTTTAGAGGCTTGTGTGAACGGACATATAGAGAAAGGGGAGCGATAACGCCGACAGGGAATCATCTGATTATGGAAATAATTAGTTGTCATGGATATCAGTCATGGTTTGATGTGATTCAGTGGATTTATGCAGCTTTGGGAAGCCCAGGATGGTTTGTTGAGAGCGAGAAGTGGGCGGATGGAGAGAGGATACGGCTTTGGCATCGTGATGTAGCGCTGACTCGCATCTGGTCTGTCAGTCTGTGAAACTGACAAACAATTTGCATCCACTTCACAGTTTACACTCGTTGCAACGAGAGGATTCCTGTGTTGGATGAGAAATTATTGTCTCATGCATTTCTTTTCTTTTTGAACAATATTTGTACATTCCTCAAAATGGATCAAGAATTCAAGGGAAATAAATAGGAAAAAGGCAGGCATGAGTTCAAAGGTCAAAGGTTCAATCTGGATGATCGTGCAAACCGAAGCTTGTTGGAGTTGTGAGAGCCTCAGCTCTATCTGAATGAAAAGCAGCATCAACAGCAGTAGCTCCCTCTGACTTCCTGTTTCCTGTTTCCTGCTGCAGAGGAAGGCGAGTACTTCCTGAAGGTTTTGATTCCCAGCTATGCGGCGGGTTCAATCATCGGGAAGGGAGGTCAGACCATCGTCCAGCTGCAGAAAGAAACCGGCGCCACCATCAAGCTGTCAAAGTCCAAAGACTTCTACCCAGGTAAGACACCACCACTGTTTGGATGGGTGGATGGATGGATGGATGGATGGGTGGATGGATGGATGGATGGATGGATGGATGGATGGATGGATGGGTGGATGGATGGGTGGGTGGGTGGATGGATGGGTGGGTGGATGGATGGGTGGGTGGGTGGATGGATGGATGGGTGGGTGGATGGATGGATGGGTGGGTGGATGGATGGATGGGTGGGTGGATGGATGGATGGGTGGGTGGATGGATGGGTGGATGGATGGATGGATGGATGGATGGGTGGGTGGGTGGGTGGATGGATGGGTGGGTGGGTGGGTGGATGGATGGATGGATGGGTGGATGGATGGGTGGGTGGGTGGGTGGATGGATGGGTGGATGGATGGGTGGGTGGATGCGTGGGTGGGTGGATGGATGGATGGATGGATGGATGGGTGGGTGGGTGGGTGGATGGATGGGTGGATGGATGGGTGGGTGGATGCGTGGGTGGGTGGATGGATGTTTCAAGGGGCCCGTTGTTCTAGGGTGAAAATTCAATTTCATTGTGTGTCCGCAGATGATGATTAATAAAAGCATTTAATTTCAATTACTGATTTTGTTATCGATTCCCATTTTGGAGACGAGGTCAGAGAGACCAGACTTTGATGGTTTGGACATGTCCAGAGGAGAGACAGGGACTATATCGGTAGAAGGATGCTGAGGATGGAACTGCCAGGGAACAGGACTAGAGGACGACCCAGGAGAAGAGACATGGACGTAGTGAGGGAGGACATGAGAGTGGCTGGTGTTGGGGAGGACGATGCAAAGGACAGGACTAGAGGACGACCCAGGAGAAGAGACATGGACGTAGTGAGGGAGGACATGAGAGTGGCTGGTGTTGGGGAGGACGATGCAAAGGACAGGACTAGAGGACGACCCAGGAGAAGAGACGTGGACGTAGTGAGGGAGGACATGAGAGTGGCTGGTGTTGGGGAGGACGATGCAAAGGACAGGACTAGAGGACGACCCAGGAGAAGAGACATGGACGTAGTGAGGGAGGACATGAGAGTGGCTGGTGTTGGGGAGGACGATGCAAAGGACAGGGCTAGAGGACGACCCAGGAGAAGAGACATGGACGTAGTGAGGGAGGACATGAGAGTGGCTGGTGTTGGGGAGGACGATGCAAAGGACAGGACTAGAGGACGACCCAGGAGAAGAGACATGGACGTAGTGAGGGAGGACATGAGAGTGGCTGGTGTTGGGAGGACGATGCAAAGGACAGGGCTAGAGGACGACCCAGGAGAAGAGACATGGACGTAGTGAGGGAGGACATGAGAGTGGCTGGTGTTGGGAGGACGA
>NC_090907.1:14181101-14183601 GCF_040956055.1 Brachionichthys hirsutus
TATAATGCCTGATTTATCACATACCCATACAGCACAAGCCAGTGCTGCTTCCAAGTATAGCTTTGCTCTCTCTCTCTCTCTCTCTCTCAGCACAGCTATTTCTAAAATCCAAATAAAGTAAGAGTAAATCATAAAAATGTCCGTTTTCCCATGTCGGCCGCGTTTGCTCCGCGCGGACCGAGTGGGGATGAGAGTTGTGCGATAGATGCACCCGTTACTTTATAGTTTTGTGAAAAGAACAAACACAGCGGTCTCAGCGTCACATAAAATATTCATTCACGACACCTGTTTTATAATTAGAATCGAGCCGCTTGCCTCGCTCCCTCCCCTCGCCGCCGAGCTACTGACCTCCACTCTGACACGGAGGCGACGAACTAAAAGCTGGAAGTGAGTTAGTATTGATGCCATCAACGTTCCCTTCTCCTGCCCTGCTGCAGTTTATTGGGGGGCCACGGTTTAGTTTCAGAGCCTCGGGGTGACGCTGCAGACGGATGCTGAGAGAACAGCGGGTCAAACCAGGGAACCAAGGGTGGAGGCGTATCTCAAGTTTGACGTGGGTTTCTCTGGAAGTTGAACTGATGGAAGCGATGAGTTCAGCTCAGACGCTGTCCGTGATGAGTTCTTTCTGCTGGAGCCATGAACAGCAACTCTTCTTGAGAGGATGGAGGTCTGCAGTTCTTTGAGTGTTTTCTTTGGATCTTTTGTAACTTCTTGGACGAGCCTTTCATCGTGCGCTTGGATGACTTGAGGAAGTTTTCCGGGAAGCTTCCCCATTGTTGCACGTCTTGTCACCATGGATCTGTGGCGTTCTGGAGCATAAAGAGCTCTGTGACCCTTCCCATAGTGTGAACCTTATTGGATGTGGCACACTGGCCTACTGGTCACCTCCATGCTTCTGAAAACGGCCGATACAAGTGATGGTTCAGCCGAGCAGAGCTGTTAATAATCCGGCCAATTTAAATTCTAAAGGGGAAACCAAAAAAGGGGGCCTGATTGAAGAAGCACACAAAAAGGGGGTCGAGTACTTTGTGACAAAATATTATTTTAAAGATGTACTTTTCTCTGGGAACCGATGGAATTGATCTCTTCCTCCATGAAGCATTAGCATTAGCTTCGAGCTGCAAGTTATTTTGTTTCCAAAGAAACAAAGAAACCTTTTTATTTGTCATTGTTACACTGCAAGCACGCCACAAAATGATGTTTACACTCTATAGCAGGGGTCCCCAACCACCGGGCCGCGGCCCGGCACCGGTCCGTGAGGCATTTGTTACCGGGCCGCACAGAAAGAATAACTAACGTATACTATTTCCGTTGTATCGATTATTAGCATCTAAAAGGTGTTTTATTTTGAAAAACGACCAGATTTTTGCCAACGTAACATTCGCCTGTGAATTTACATGCTTTACGTGATACGTCACTAAAAACAGACGTGAACTAGAGAAAATATTATTAAAAAACAAACGTCTTTGGAGAGCTTCTTTGGTAAGGGGAAAGTCCAACTGAAGAGGAAGAAGAGGAGGAGGAAAAGAAACTACTTTACTTTGGGCTGCATATTTAGCGTTTGAAAATAAACAACTAAATAAATATTCACCTGATCAAGTCCGGATTTTTTTGGTTCACATTTTCCTCTTTGTCCCCCTATTCCCTCGCTCTGTCTGTCCTCTGTCTGTCCTCTGTCACATTGTTCCACCATTTCAGAGCTCTTTAATCCAATGCCATGACTTCAGTATTTAATATTCTTGCACACACACACACACACACACACACACACATCTGTTGCAGAAGGCCACATCCTAACATCCTCCCATAACACCCACCCAAACATCACTGATTCCACCATCCTAAGCCTCTTAATGCTCTAAGCTCTCAGACTGCAACATGATGGATGTCCTGTTTGTTGAGCATTTTCCCCGCTTCATTAAGCGAGTAGTTGATTACTAATGTCTGTTATTCATCAGTTATAACGAGATGAGTTCTACTAAATTAGATACCTGCTCTTCTTCTGCAGGACTTTTTCCAAATTATTCTGTTCAAATTGATGCCAGTTAGTCTCAGCCTAAATACAGGCAGCTCCTTTTCACCGGGAACTGACACGACTTCTCCCCGCAGGCAAGCGTGAGCGTCGGAACAGGGCGGTCATCGGATCAATGCTGGGCTTTGTCCCGCCCCTGGGGCATGATGATTGGGTGATCTGTCTGAGGAGTGATTTTGATTGACAGTGAATCAGCGATCTTGAAGCCGGAGACTTTACGGATCCCCAGCGGCTTTGTGTTTGTTAAAACGACTAGCGTTGTGTAACATTTATGATGGAGGCCAGAACTAAATGAGCTTCCCTCCGTGAATGAGCAGCGGCCGTAACTGGAGCACTCCAACCGAAAAAACAAACATGGGAGAGGGCGGGACTTCCCCTTCTACTTTGTCCAATCGACGAGCGCCCTTTTAAGCCACGCAACGCTGCGCCGAAAGTTCGTTTCATGAAGAAATCACAGTGTGAACGCAG
>NC_090907.1:14188601-14190842 GCF_040956055.1 Brachionichthys hirsutus
TACACACACTCCATGTACTAGCCTCAGTAACACACGCGTTACTGAGGCTAGTATACACACTCCATGTACTAGCCTCAGTAACACACGCGTTACTGAGGCTAGTATACACACTCCATGTACTAGCCTCAGTAACACACGCGTTACTGAGGCTAGTATACACACTCCATGTACTAGCCTCAGTAACACACGCGTTACTGAGGCTAGTATACACACTCCATGTACTAGCCTCAGTAACACACGCGTTACTGAGGCTAGTATACACACTCCATGTACTAGCCTCAGTAACACACGCGTTACTGAGGCTAGTATACACACTCCATGTACTAGCCTCAGTAACACACGCGTTACTGAGGCTAGTACACACACTCCATGTACTAGCCTCAGTAACACACGCGTTACTGAGGCTAGTACATACACTCCATGTACTAGCCTCAGTAACACACGCGTTACTGAGGCTAGTATACACACTCCATGTACTAGCCTCAGTAACACACGCGTTACTGAGGCTAGTATACACACTCCATGTACTAGCCTCAGTAACACACGCGTTACTGAGGCTAGTACATACACTCCATGTACTAGCCTCAGTAACACACGCGTTACTGAGGCTAGTACACACACTCCATGTACTAGCCTCAGTAACACACGCGTTACTGAGGCTAGTACATACACTCCATGTACTAGCCTCAGTAACACACGCGTTACTGAGGCTAGTACATACACTCCATGTACTAGCCTCAGTAACACACGCGTTACTGAGGCTAGTACATACACTCCATGTACTAGCCTCAGTAACACACACGTTACTGAGGCTAGTATACACACTCCATGTACTAGCCTCAGTAACACACGCGTTACTGAGGCTAGTATACACACTCCATGTACTAGCCTCAGTAACACACGCGTTACTGAGGCTAGTATATACACTCCATGTACTAGCCTCAGTAACACACGCGTTACTGAGGCTAGTACATACACTCCATGTACTAGCCTCAGTAACACACGCGTTACTGAGGCTAGTACATACACTCCATGTACTAGCCTCAGTAACACACGCGTTACTGAGGCTAGTACATACACTCCATGTACTAGCCTCAGTAACACACACGTTACTGAGGCTAGTATACACACTCCATGTACTAGCCTCAGTAACACACGCGTTACTGAGGCTAGTACATGGAGTGTATTTGTTTAGTGACTGGCCGCTGAATACACCTTAAAGCTGAGACTTTAACATCAATTAATGAAACAACCAACAATTAATTTAAACAACATCAAGCAATGCAAATGAAGCCTCCCTTTCACAGTGGGGCAGTATGGGGCAGTATGGGGCAGTATGGGGCAGTATGGGGGAGTATGGGGCAGAATCGGGCAGTATCGGGCAGTATGGGGCAGTATGGGACAGTATCGGGCAGTATCGGGCAGTATCGGGCAGTATCGGGCAGTATGGGGCAGTATGGGGGAGTATGGGGCAGTATGGGGCAGTATGGGGCAGTATGGGGCAGTATGAGGGAGTATGGGGCAGTATGGGGGAGTATGGGGGAGTATGGGGCAGTATGGGGCAGTATGGGGCAGTATGGGGGAGTATGGGGCAGTATGGGGCAGTATGGGGCAGTATGGGGGAGTATGGGGCAGTATCGGGGAGTATGGGGCAGTATGGGGCAGTATGGGGGAGTATGGGGCAGTATCGGGCAGTATGGGGCAGTATGGGACAGTATCGGGCAGTATCGGGCAGTATCGGGCAGTATCGGGCAGTATGGGGCAGTATGGGGGAGTATGGGGCAGTATGGGGCAGTATGGGACAGTATCGGGCAGTATCGGGCAGTATCGGGCAGTATCGGGCAGTATGGGGCAGTATGGGGGCGTATGGGGGAGTATGGGGCAGTATGGGGCAGTATGGGGGAGTATGGGGGCGTATGGGGGAGTATGGGGCAGTATGGGGCAGTATGGGGGAGTATGTGTGTCTTTGTTAACCAGGTTTATCATGGACAGGGACAGTGCACACACACACACACACACACACACACACACAGTCTCTGCTCTCTCCTACCCGGTCGTTGAGCAGGACCTTTTTGGTTCACATTTTCCTCTTTGTCCTTCCTCTCTATTCCCTCGCTCTGCCTATCCTCTGCCTGTCCTCTGCCTGTCCTCTGTCTGTCCTCTGCCTGTCCTCTGTCTGTCCTCTGCCTGTCCTCTGCCTGTCCTCTGTCTGTCCTCAGTCTGTCCTCTGTCTGTCCTCTG
>NC_090908.1:0-21000 GCF_040956055.1 Brachionichthys hirsutus
CCCTAACCTAACCCTAACCCTAACCCTAACCCTAACCCTAACCCTAACCCTAACCCTAACCCTAACCCTAACCCTAACCCTAACCCTAACCCTAACCCTAACCCTAACCCTAACCCCTAACCCTAACCCTAACCCTAACCCTAACCCTAACCCTAACCCTAACCCTAACCCTAACCCTAACCCTAACCCTAACCCTAACCCTAACCCTAACCCTAACCCTAACCCTAACCCTAACCCTAACCCTAACCCTAACCCTAACCCTAACCCTAACCCTAACCCTAACCCTAACCCTAACCCTAACCCTAACCCTAACCCTAACCCTAACCCTAACCCTAACCCTAACCCTAACCTAACCCTAACCCTAACCCTAACCCTAACCCTAACCCTAACCCTAACCCTAACCCTAACCCTAACCCTAACCCTACCCTAACCCTAACCCTAACCCTAACCCTAACCCTAACCCTAACCCTAACCCTAACCCTAACCCTAACCCTAACCCTAACCCTAACCCTAACCCTAACCCTAACCCTAACCCTAACCCTAACCCTAACCCTAACCCTAACCCTAACCCTAACCCTAACCCTAACCCTAACCCTAACCCTAACCCTAACCCTAACCCTAACCCTAACCCTAACCCTAACCCTAACCCTAACCCTAACCCTAACCCTAACCCTAACCCTAACCCTAACCCTAACCCTAACCCTAACCCTAACCCTAACCCTAACCCTAACCCTAACCCTAACCCTAACCCTAACCCTAACCCTAACCCTAACCCTAACCCTAACCCTAACCCTAACCCTAACCCTAACCCTAACCCTAACCCTAACCCTAACCCTAACCCTAACCCTAACCCTAACCCTAACCCTAACCCTAACCCTAACCCTAACCCTAACCCTAACCCTAACCCTAACCCTAACCCTAACCCTAACCCTAACCCTAACCCTAACCCTAACCCTAACCCTAACCCTAACCCTAACCCTAACCCTAACCCTAACCCTAACCCTAACCCTAAACCCTAACCCTAACCCTAACCCTAACCCTAACCCTAACCCTAACCCTAACCCTAACCCTAACCCTAACCCTAACCCTAACCCTAACCCTAACCCTAACCCTAACCCTAACCCTAACCCTAACCCTAACCCTAACCCTAACCCTAACCCTAACCCTAACCCTAACCCTAACCCTAACCCTAACCCTAACCCTAACCCTAACCCTAACCCTAACCCTAACCCTAACCCTAACCCTAACCCTAACCCTAACCCTAACCCTAACCCTAACCCTAACCCTAACCCTAACCCTAACCCTAACCCTAACCCTAACCCTAACCTAACCCTAACCCTAACCTACCCTAACCTAACCCTAACCCTAACCCTAACCCTAACCCTAACCCTAACCCTAACCCTAACCCTAACCCTAACCCTAACCCTAACCCTAACCCTAACCCTAACCCTAACCCTAACCCTAACCCTAACCCTAACCCTAACCCTAACCCTAACCCTAACCCTAACCCTAACCCTAACCCTAACCCTAACCCTAACCCTAACCCTAACCCTAACCCTAACCCTAACCCTAACCCTAACCCTAACCCTAACCTAACCCTAACCCTAACCCTAACCCTAACCCTAACCCTAACCCTAACCCTAACCCTAACCCTAACCCTAACCCTAACCTAACCCTAACCCTAACCCTAACCCTAACCCTAACCCTAACCCTAACCTAACCCTAACCCTAACCCTAACCCTAACCCTAACCTAACCCTAACCCTAACCCTAACCCTAACCCTAACCCTAACCCTAACCCTAACCCTAACCCTAACCCTAACCTAACCCTAACCCTAACCCTAACCCTAACCCTAACCCTAACCCTAACCCTAACCCTAACCCTAACCCTAACCCTAACCCTAACCCTAACCCTAACCCTAACCCTAACCCTAACCCTAACCCTAACCCTAACCCTAACCCTAACCCTAACCCTAACCCTAACCCTAACCCTAACCCTAACCCTAACCCTAACCCTAACCCTAACCCTAACCCTAACCCTAACCCTAACCCTAACCCTAACCCTAACCCTAACCCTAACCCTAACCCTAACCCTAACCCTAACCCTAACCCTAACCCTAACCCTAACCCTAACCCTAACCCTAACCCTAACCCTAACCCTAACCCTAACCCTAACCCTAACCCTAACCCTAACCCTAACCCTAACCCTAACCCTAACCCTAACCCTAACCCTAACCCTAACCCTAACCCTAACCCTAACCCTAACCCTAACCCTAACCCTAACCCTAACCCTAACCCTAACCCTAACCCTAACCCTAACCCTAACCCTAACCCTAACCCTAACCCTAACCCTAACCCTAACCCTAACCCTAACCCTAACCCTAACCCTAACCCAACCCTAACCCTAACCCTAACCCTAACCCTAACCCTAACCCTAACCCTAACCCTAACCCTAACCCTAACCCTAACCCTAACCCTAACCCTAACCCTAACCCTAACCCTAACCCTAACCCTAACCCTAACCCTAACCTAACCCTAACCCTAACCCTAACCCTAACCCTAACCCTAACCCTAACCCTAACCCTAACCCTAACCCTAACCCTAACCCTAACCCTAACCCTAACCCTAACCCTAACCCTAACCCTAACCCTAACCCTAACCCTAACCCTAACCCTAACCCTAACCCTAACCCTAACCCTAACCCTAACCCTAACCCTAACCCTAACCCTAACCCTAACCCTAACCCTAACCCTAACCCTAACCCTAACCCTAACCCTAACCTAACCCTAACCCTAACCCTAACCCTAACCCTAACCCTAACCCTAACCCTAACCCTAACCCTAACCCTAACCCTAACCCTAACCCTAACCCTAACCCTAACCTAACCCTCTAACCCTTGTTCCTGGGATTTTTCTGTAAATTTAAAAAAAAAAATCAGCTCTCTACGACCTTCCTATCAAAAGTTAGAAAAATTGCAGTAACGCAAAACAATATAGGGGGCGCTGGACTTTTATTTCGGGAACAACTTCTCCGACCGGAAATAACTTTCTCAGTTATTGACCCTAATTCCCTAAACAAAATCTAACTTCTCGAAAACATGCTCAACTCCATAAAAAACGTTAAATATTAATAAAAAAAAACAGCAAATACCATACAGACAAAGTAGGGATTGTCTTCCTTCCGGCACCTCGCCATTCACAACACAAGATGGCGCCAGATATCTTTAATGACGATGATGAATATATTTATTAGATCGAATATTAGAGTACAAGTACAGTCAAACCGTGGCATGGATTACAGTACAAGTACAAACAGCGACATTTAATTCAGTACAAGTACACACAGTGGCATGCATTACAGTACATTACAAGTACAGTCGGTGGCATGTATTAGAGTGCAAGTGCAGTCAAACCGTGGCATGGATTACAGTACAAGTACAAACAGCGGCATTTAATTCAGTACAAGTACACACAGTGGCATGCATTACAGTACAAGTACACACAGTGGCATGCATTACAGTACATTACAAGTACAGTCGGTGGCATGTATTCGAGTGCAAGTGCAGTCAAACCGTTAAAAAAACAGCAAATACCATACAGACAAAGTAGGGATTGTCTTCCTTCCGGCACCTCGCCATTCACAACACACGATGGCGCCAGATATCTTTAATGACGATGATGAATATATTTATTAGATCGAATATTAGAGTACAAGTACAGTCGGTGGCATGTATTAGAGTGCAAGTGCAGTCAAACCGTGGCATGGATTACAGTACAAGTACAAACAGCGACATTTAATTCAGTACAAGTACACACAGTGGCATGCATTACAGTACATTACAAGTACAGTCGGTGGCATGTATTAGAGTGCAAGTGCAGTCAAACCGTGGCATGGATTACAGTACAAGTACAAACAGCGGCATTTAATTCAGTACAAGTACACACAGTGGCATGCATTACAGTACAAGTACACACAGTGGCATGCATTACAGTACATTACAAGTACAGTCGGTGGCATGTATTCGAGTGCAAGTGCAGTCAAACCGTTAAAAAAACAGCAAATACCATACAGACAAAGTAGGGATTGTCTTCCTTCCGGCACCTCGCCATTCACAACACACGATGGCGCCAGATATCTTTAATGACGATGATGAATATATTTATTAGATCGAATATTAGAGTACAAGTACAGTCGGTGGCATGTATTAGAGTGCAAGTGCAGTCAAACCGTGGCATGGATTACAGTACAAGTACAAACAGCGACATTTAATTCAGTACAAGTACACACAGCGGCATGCATTACAGTACAAGTACACACAGCGACATTTAATTCAGTACAAGTACACACAGCGGCATGCATTACAGTACAAGTACACACAGCGACATTTAATTCAGTACAAGTACACACAGCGGCATGCATTACAGTACAAGTACACACAGTGGCATGCATTACAGTACATTACAAATACAGTCGGTGGCATGTATTAGAGTGCAAGTGCAGTCAAACCGTGGCATGGATTACAGTACAAGTACAAACAGCGGCATGTATTAAACATTATGCAGCCTATTAAACACATGGGCCGCTTTCGCAGTAATCGACCGATACTGGAAAAGTGACCTCAACTCTGACTTATAATTGACAAACACATGGGCCGCTTTCGCAGTAATCAACCGATACTGGAAAAGTGACCTCAACTCTGGCTTATAATTGACAAACACATGGGCCGCTTTCGCAGTAATCAACCAATACTGGAAAAGTGACCTCAACTCTGACAGAATAAACTACCGCTTTCGCCGTACTGCGCATGCGCGAAGCCTGTTGCATGCCGGGAAACGGTGTTCTTTGACACTTTCTCCGTGTCGGGCCGCTTTTTCCGTGTGGGGCCGCTTTCTCCGTACTGCGCATGCGCAAAGCCCGTTGCATGCCGGGAAACGGAGTTCTTTGACACTTTCTCCGTGTCGGGCCGCTTTCTCCGTGTGGGGCCGCTTTCTCCGTACTGCGCATGCGCAAAGCCCGTTGCATGCCGGGAAACGGAGTTCTTTGACACTTTCTCCGTGTCGGGCCGCTTTCTCCGTGAGGGGCCGCTTTCTCCGTACTGCGCATGCGCGAAGCCCGTTGCATGCCGGGAAACGGAGTTCTTTGACACTTTCTCCGTGTCGGGCCGCTTTCTCCGTGAGGGGCCGCTTTCTCCGTACTGCGCATGCGCGAAGCCCGTTGCATGCCGGGAAACGGAGTTCTTTGACACTTTCTCCGTGTCGGGCCGCTTTCTCCGTGAGGGGCCGCTTTCTCCGTACTGCGCATGCGCGAAGCCCGTTGCATGCCGGGAAACGGAGTTCTTTAACACTTTCTCCGTGTCGGGCCGCTTTCTCCGTACTGCGCATGCGCGAAGCCTGTTGCATGCCGGGAAACGGACGTAGCGACTTCCGTTGTAAACAAGCTATCGCCGACTCGTCAACACGGAGCTTTTATTGTTGGATTTTCTGCATTATGTCGATAATAAAGACGGTCCCTGTGTGTGTTTGTGTGTTGTCTTTCTTATATGATGAAGACGAGGCGTTAACCGGTCGTTGATAGCCTTTATTCACCGCGAAGAGCGTTAGCACAGCGTTAGCATTAGCAACCCCCGTGGCATGCCGGGTAACGGACGTAGCGACTTCCGTTGTAAACAAGCTATCGCCGGCTCGTCAACACGGAGCTTTTATTGTTGGATTTTCTGCATTATGTCGATAATAAAGACGGTCCCTGTGTGCGTGTGTGTTGTCTTTCTTATATGATGAAGACGAGGCGTTAACCGGTCGTTGATAGCCTTTATTCACCGCGAAGAGCGTTAGCACAGCGTTAGCATTAGCAACCCCCGTGGCATGCCGGGAAACGGACGTAGCGACTTCCGTTGTAAACAAGCTATCGCCGGCTTGTCAACACGGAGCTTTTATTGTTGGATTTTCTGCATTATGTCGATAATAAAGACGGTCCCTGTGTGCGTGTGTGTTGTCTTTCTTATATGATGAAGACGAGGCGTTAACCGGTCGTTGATAGCCTTTATTCACCGCGAAGAGCGTTAGCACAGCGTTAGCATTAGCAACCCCCGTGGCATGCCGGGAAACGGACGTAGCGACTTCCGTTGTAAACAAGCTATCGCCGGCTCGTCAACACGGAGCTTCTATGGTTGGATTTTCTGCATTATGTCGATAATAAAGACGGTCCCTGTGTGCGTGTGTGTTGTCTTTCTTATATGATGAAGACGAGGCGTTAACCGGTCGTTGATAGCCTTTATTCACCGCGAAGAGCGTTAGCACAGCGTTAGCATTAGCAACCCCCGTGGCATGCCGGGAAACGGACGTAGCGACTTCCGTTGTAAACAAGCTATCGCCGGCTCGTCAACACGGAGCTTCTATGGTTGGATTTTCTGCATTATGTCGATAATAAAGACGGTCCCTGTGTGCGTGTGTGTTGTCTTTCTTATATGATGAAGACGAGGCGTTAACCGGTCGTTGATAGCCTTTATTCACCGCGAAGAGCGTCAGCACAGCGTTAGCATTAGCAACCCCCGTGGCATGCCGGGAAACGGACGTAGCGACTTCCGTTGTAAACAAGCTATCGCTGGCTCGTCAAAACGGAGACAAAAAGAATAATAATAATAAACAGTATTTACACTTCATATTATTAAAGTATTATGATTCTGATATTGTGCGCGGCCCCTGCTACCCTGTCTTGGAATGAGACTTGAGACACCCTTTATCCGTGAAATTCACTTCCATGTAAAAACCACGTGTCCAGCCCCTTACACGTACAAATCCACATGTCTAAAATGTGCTTTCATATAAGTCAGATGGGAAAACCGTCTGTCAGTAAGCAATATTTGAATGTACACAGACAGTATAACACATCTAAAGTCCAATGTTGTGCCCCCGAGGTCAAAGGTCACGTTTAATAACGCCACAATATGCTCCCTTCCGGTTTTTGGCACGTCGCGAATCCGTTCCTCGTCGTAGAGACACGGGACCACCACCATCGGATTCGTCTCGATTTCCTCTTGCTGATTGATGTGCTGTTTTCCCCGGTACGCGTTTTAAAAGCGCGGGGTGAACTGAGATAAAGTTAGGCCCAAAGCCTGCCGCCAGTTCCGGTTTTTTGCCCGCCGCGCGGCCGTGCCGCGTCGTGGCGACACGTGACCACCACCGTCGGATTCGTCTCGACTCGCTGATGCGGTTTGATGTGCCGTTTGTCCCGGTTCTCCCTCGCAAAGTGGAACCTTCCTCAAAAGACTGACAGGGGCACTCTGCTAAAAGCCATGCCCAGAAAGGTGCACTGCGCGGCGGGTAGATTTAGTGCGCGGGGGGGTTCATTTGGGGGCCCGTAGCGTCACTTTCCGGGCACGCAGAAGGTCGTGCCCGGTGTCAACGGACAGCTGATAGTACACACAATCGCTCCCAGCACACGTGTCATGCGTTTCATGTGAACTTTGAGCAGGCCGGGTCAAAACGACACTTCCGGGCGGTCTGAGGTCAGGGGTGACCCGGAGGCCGGTTGGCACAGGGAGGCCCACTGCCTCTTCTCGGTTTCCTCTGGAGCGATTGGGCTGAAATTCTAGTATGTCATTGTGCTCCTGAGGAAGACTAGGTCTGAGGTGGTTTGACCCCTCTCGGCCTTGTCGTCTGCCCGTGGCGGGGCTTTGCTCTTTCAACTTTTTCATCCCACAGGACCCGCTAAACTCGGCCCCCGTAGCTCCGACCGGGTTCAAACTTTCAGGGAGCCCCCGCCTAATGGCCCTGAACCAGATTCCAGAGTTTGGTGGAGCTGGCCCTTTGCGAAGGGCCCCTCCCGTAGTTGAAGGGCCGGCGGCAGGCCTCGTCACACGTGACCCCCGCGGGGTCGGGGCCCCCAGCTCCCGTCCCGTGACACTTTGACGGCTGAAATCGACAGGACGCGTTCCCCAGGCACCCTGCGTGAGAATTGGGGGACTTGTTTTGAAATTTGGGGTTCCCGGGTCAACCGGCCACCTGCGGACGGTCTCGGGTCACACCGGATCCAGCCGGCATTTTTTGGTGGATCTGAGAGTTTTGATTTTTCTTTCCCCTGGAGCGATCGGGCTGAATTTTTTATATGTCATTCTCTGGTGAAGGTGGAGTGGTTGTGCACTGGTTTGACCTCTCTCGGCCTCGTCGTTTGCCCGCGGCGGGCCGTCGAGCGTGGAATTTTCAGCCCTCTGGGGCCGCTTAGCTGGGCCCCCGTAGCACCGAACGACTTGCAATTTTCAGGAGGCCCTCGCCTGACGCCTCTGAACCGGAATCCAGAGTTTGGAGGCGTTGGCACGTAGCCAAAGCTACTTCCTGTACGGGAGGGGCCAGCCGCACGCTTCCTCCAGATGCTGATTCTACACCTCGCGGAGATGGTCCGGTGCTGTTTTCGGGCCCGCAGCTGCATGGGGAAGAGCAGACTGTGTGTGGCCGTGTCAACAAGTCGAACCGGAGGACTCCGTTTCCCAGCAGCCCCTGGGGCCCGGCGCTTTAATTCCGCCGGCGGAAGTGACGTAAGTATTTTCCGCGGAAAGAGTGCGACTCCGCCGAAGCGACGCGCAGGTAAGATGGATAATTTATGACATTTCGGTGCCCGCCGCGGCCGATCTCGTGGATTACGTCGACGGTACAGCCGGTGTGCTTGTGTACTGCGGCGAAGACGAGGCGTTAGCCGATCTTTGATAGCTTTTACCCTCCGCGTACGGCGTTAGCGTTAGCAACGGGAGTGACGTCTTATTCCCGGGAAAATGGCGGACGCCAATCAAAGGTAATACCCCTGAATCGCGACACTTTGGAGATGGCACGGGACGGGTCCCTGCGTTGTGTTTCGTGTACGACAAAGACGAGGCGTTCGGCGATCTTTAATAGCTTTTATTCGCCGTGTACGGCGGCCTTAGCATTAGCCAGGCGTCTCGGTTCGTCGTGCGCATGCGCGACTCGCGCCGTGCGCATAGATAATAGATACATATCTATTTAAGGTTGTAATATACTTTAAGGGTGACGGAACGCCAGGACGAGTCCCCCGCCGCGCCCGCGATCGCCTCCGGTAAGTATTTATTACAGTTGGCGCCGCGCGCGCGCGGAAGAAACCGCCGGGTCTTCGTGGCCGAGGCGGCCGGGCTTAGGCGCCCGAGAGGCGGCCGAGCCGATTTGAGGAGCCGCCGTGCGCCGCGGAGGAAACCGCCGAGGCTTCGTGGGCGAGGCGGCCGGGTTTAGGCGCTCGAGAGGCGGCCGAGCCGATTTGAGGAGCCGCCGTGCACCGCGGCGGAAACCGCTGGGTACGGTCTTTGGGCGCAATATGTGTTTGGACCAGCCCGTGCGTATTAAGTACACAGTTGACGCCGTCGTACTTGCTTGACTTGGTTTATTATTTAAATACATAAATGCATGTTTATTTACCATGGTTACATACTTCCAGGATGACTCGGTTATTACTTTTTCCCCACAGTTGACGCCTCGGAGGATCCTTCCAGCCTTTGGAGCGCCCGTCCTGCCACCCGTCCAGCCGCGGAGGATCCGTGCAGTTCACTGTTCTGTGTATTACAGTCTATTCTGTGTATTGAGGTGCATTCTTGCAAACACGTGTACTTCATTGGTGTATAACCAACTAACCGTCCTGCGTGTGGACGACCTGTCCTGCCTTTGGATGACCCGCCCTGCTGTGGACCCCTCTTGCTGTTGAGAACCCGGCCGGCCTTGGAGTGCCCGTACAGTTCAATACTCTGTGTATTAAAGTTTATTCTTGCAAACACGTGTACTTTGTTCGTGTGTCACCAACTGTCTGTAATCTTGCTAGCGCAGAATGGTTGTCCAGATTTTGTAGATGGTCGGCGCGGTACCGGACAGCTGTGGACGACCGGGACGACCTGTCCGGCCTTTGGATGACCCGCCCTGCTGTGGACCCCTCTTGCTGTTGAGAACCCGTCCGGCCCCGGAGTGCCCGTACAGTTCGATACTCTGTGTATTAAAGTTTATTCTTGCAAACACGTGTACTTGGTGTGTCACCGGACAGCTGTGGACGACCAGGACGACCTGTCCGGCCTTTGGATGACCCGCCCTGCTGTGGACCCCTCTTGCTGTTGAGAACCCGTCCGGCCCCGGAGTGCCCGTACAGTTCAATACTCTGTGTATTAAAGTTTATTCTTGCAAACACGTGTACTTTGTTCGTGTCTCACCAACTGTCTGTAATCTTGCTAGCACAGAATGGTTGTCCAGATTACGGTTGGTAAGTCGAAGTGGTCGCGGGATTTCTACCCCGAAGGGCCCCGGTCCCGGGTTTGTACCCTGCAGGGCACATGTCGGAGAAAACAACGCCGCGCAAAATATAACAATCCATATTTCTACTGTATACAGTGCTTAGTTAACCCCCCCCGGACCGTCAGCTGTCAGCGGGGACCGTCAGCTGTCAGCGGGGACCGTCAGCTGTTCGCGGGGACGTTGTCCCGAGGGACCGCGCCGGGGACGAGATTCGCCGCGCGAAATATGACAACGATCCATATTTCTACTGTATGCAGTGACTCCACAGTGCTTAGTTAACCCCCCCGGACCGTCAGCTGTCGGCGGGGACCGTCAGCTGTTCGCGGGGACGTTGTCCCGAGGGACTGCGCCGGCTTTAGCATCGGCGCGCCGGGGACGAGATTCGCCGCGCGAAATATGACAACGATCCATATTTCTACTGTATGCAGTGACTCCACAGTGCTTAGTTAACCCCCCCGGACCGTCAGCTGTCGGCGGGGACCGTCAGCTGTTCGCGGGGACGTTGTCCCGAGGGACTGCGCCGGCTTTAGCATCGGCGCGCCGGGGACGAGATTCGCCGCGCGAAATATGACAACGATCCATATTTCTACTGTATGCAGTGACTCCACAGTGCTTAGTTAACCCCCCCGGACCGTCAGCTGTCGGCGGGGACCGTCAGCTGTTCGCGGGGACGTTGTCCCGAGGGACTGCGCCGGCTTTAGCATCGGCGCGCCGGGGACGAGATTCGCCGCGCGAAATATGACAACGATCCATATTTCTACTGTATGCAGTGACTCCACAGTGCTTAGTTAACCCCCCCGGACCGTCAGCTGTCGGCGGGGACCGTCAGCTGTCAGCGGGGACCGTCAGCTGTTCGCGGGGACGTTGTCCCGAGGGACCGCGCCGGGGACAAGATTCGCCGCGCGAAATATGACAACGATCCATATTTCTACTGTATGCAGTGACTCCACAGTGCTTAGTTAACCCCCCCGGACCGTCAGCTGTCGGCGGGGACCGTCAGCTGTCAGCGGGGACCGTCAGCTGTTCGCGGGGACGTTGTCCCGAGGGACCGCGCCGGGGACAAGATTCGCCGCGCGAAATATGACAACGATCCATATTTCTACTGTATGCAGTGACTCCACAGTGCAAAGTTAACCCCCCCGGACCGTCAGCTGTCAGCGGGGACCGTCAGCTGTCCGCGGGGACCGTCAGCTGTTCCCGGGGACGTTGTCCCGAGGGACTGCGCCGGGTACAAGATTCGCCGCGCGAAATATGACAACGATCCATATTTCTACTGTATGCAGTGACTCCACAGTGCAAAGTTAACCCCCCCGGCCGTCAGCTGTCATTAACGTGTACTTACGACCGCGGTATTACTGTATTTCTTTTGCAGAAAAGAGCCCTACGGAGAAAGCGTTCTTCATATGCTTATGAATTATTAATATTCATAAAATTTCATAAAAAATAAATTTTCTATAAGTTAGTACGTTTAGGGCCTGGTACTGCTAAGGGGTCTTACGGAGAAAGTGACCCACTAATACGCATAATAACGTGTAATTAACGTGTAAGTAACATGTCTTATTAACAATAATTATTGACAAAGGTCTGATAAACATGACCCCTGGTGGACAGAAACAGCCACTGTTTTCATCATGGAGAAAGCGTTCATCATCAGGGAGAAAGTGTTCACAGGGATAGTGCTCCACATAGACAATGAATGGAGGCAAAGCACACCATAGTCAAAACACTCAAATGGAGACACTTTTGCTGTAAGTGGACGGGAAAAATAGCACTTTAGCGGTGCTATTCCCTAACCCTAACCCTAACCCTAACCCTAACCTCTAACCCTAACCCTAACCCTAACCCTAACCCTAACCCTAACCCTAACCCTTCACCCACCGTGGCGTTTGAATTCATTTTATATACGCCACAATAGTGTGAATGTTAGCATGAAAGGGTGAGTGCTAACGCAGTGTGTGCTAAAAGCTTTTCCTTTGATCTTTGTTTAGGTTACATTAGATTAAACTCTAAAGAAACCATCTCCAAAGGGACATCAAAGCCAACTATTTTATAAATATAACTTGTTCATGAGCCAAAGGCATCCGTGTGCTCTTTGTTTTTAGTCGTGTATCAAAGACGAGTAGCATCTCAGATGAGTTCAAACAATTTTGAATCGATTCCCTTTCAGTTAAATAGGAATGATTATAAGTTAATCGACGAGAGGCCAGATGGCACGACTTTGTGGGAGAACATTAATTATTGGAAAACTATAGCTGTCCAGCACAGGGAGAACAAGGACAGTTTTGACAATGAGGTAGGCGTCATGCGTGTCACATCTTTAATATTGAGAGTATTATTGTTACAGATTATTCATGTTTCCAGTGATTGCCTTATTAATGCTTATCTGTGCCTGCAGCGTTCCATCCTGGTGGAGCTGATGTGTCGAAAAGTTGACGCCTTCCATATTGTCAGGTTTGAAGGCAGTTTTCCTGACAGTCAGGATCTGGCGTTTCAGCCATTCAAAATCAATTTGGAGGAGTACATGGACAGAAACAAGAACGTTCTGACCCTGGAACACATCAGGGCCATCATTCAACAGGTAGGAACATTCAATTCAAACAGACAACAAGGAACTCACATTTAAACTGTAGAAAAGTATAACCAATGCCTTGTCTTCTGCAGCTGGCCAAAGCCTTGTCTGTGCTGAAGTCTGTCGGGGTGATCCATGGCCAAATATCACCAAAAAATATTTTTGTCAGCAGGTATTCAGGTCCCGGGGTCAATTTCATTGTCGACCTGGGAAATTTCAGTTCGGCCCACCTGCGATGGGATACAAGTAATGCTCCAGAGCTGGAAGCAGATGAATTTACGTAAGGATGATTTAAAAAATTCTATCAATATACTCCGTTGAATTTTTGTTTCCTTTTTTTTAAGCTATTTTCATATTTTATTAGTTGTTTTTTTAATGTCGCCTTGCCGCTCTAACAAGTTAATCTTTAAAATGTTTGTTTCTTCTAATTGCAGGGCCCCAGAAAGAGCTTCAGGGTTACCGTTTTCTGAGCCTGCTGATATGTGGTCTCTGGGCTGTGTCCTGAAATATTTAATGCGTCGCTCTGGTAACGGCTGTGAAAATTCTCAGGAGCTGATGGTAAGACCTCTACTGTAATGAGTTTATCTCCTCCGCTGTTTACAGTAAAGCTTACTTTGCTTTTTATGTGCTGTAAGCTGCACACTCCCGTCAGTCACGGGTTACCATGGTAGCGTGCATGCGCATGAACATACCGTTGCTTCCGGGTTCAGAGCGTTTCTGGCAGAGCAGCTTGATACAGAAATGACGGACGCTGTCCTGCAGCATCTGTTTGCTACTTTGACCAAAGACAGGCACACATATTTCATATAAGTGTTTGGGAACTGCATTAACTTGTGGAGAAAAGGGTATAATATGTCCTTTAAATGTTAGTTTGGGGGTGACAAATGGCGATACTGTAATGTCAAATGTACCGGTCTAGTGCTTCTTCTTCTACACTTCTAAAGTCCGATCAATATAAGACGTTTGTGGTTGCAAAAGATTTTCTGATGATGACCGATCGGTGGATTTGACCATTGCTTCCTAGAATCATCCCGTGGAAAACGATGAACGTGCAGAGTTTCGGGAGTACATGCTGCTTCAGGAAGCCATGCTGAGAATAGATCCTGAGGAAAGAATCACATCGACTGAAGTCCTCGATCATCTCTTCATCAAGCGTCGGGTCTACTCATGGATGTATCAGTATCCTCAACATTTCAACAAAGGGTTATGCATAGATCACTTTGATTTTGAGATAATGCAGATGCTGCAAAATAGCCGCTTCAAAGAATTAAGGAAATGCCTGAATGTCAAAACCGGCGAGCTTGTGGTGGTGAAACGACTGCTGATGCAACGCTCTGATGACTGGGAGGTAAGTGGACACTTGTTGAGTTTGCTGTTCGCATCTATCATTTTGTTAGTTTAGTCCAGGGGTGGGTAAACGTTTTTACCTGTGGGCCACAATGGCCTCTAAAATTTGACAGAGGGGCCGGGCCAGGAACAGATGGATGGAGTGTTTGTGTGAACTAATATAAATGACATGGAATTGTTTATAATAAAATTTAATTTAATGATATTATTTTGACAAGGTCGGCGGGCCGTATTATAAAGCTGAGCGGGCCGTATATGGCCCCCAGGCCTTAGTTTGCCCATGTTTGCACAGAGAACTAGATTTTATAACTAAGAGTGTAAAAACAATTCCCCTGAATTATTTTACCTGACATTCATGATCATGAACATATGAAATATCAGGAATTAATCTCATCAAACTTGTCATGTTTTTCCAGATTCTACGTTTAGAAAACTTAATGGGTCTAAAAGCAGACCAGCATAACATCATCAAATATCACGGCTGGTTCGATTTCACGATTGGAATGGCGCCGGTGCTGGAGTTGCTGGACAAGTCGTTATATAACGTCTTAAATGAAAGCGGAAAGCCAATGGCTCTGGGTGACGTCAGAGCCGTAACTCACCAGGTAAGTTCAATAGATGGGCAACATTCTGAGCCGTCTGACCTGTGAGAAACCGAAACACATCCCTCCCTGTGCTCTACAGATGGCTGATGCTTTGGCGTTTTTGAAGATATTTGGGCTAATCCACACCAACATAACGCTGGATAGTATAATGACTGTAGATCAACAGGGACCCTTACGTGTCAAACTTATGGACTTTGAATGGGCCATGGGCTGTGCTAAAGCAGAGCGTGGCCTGATATGTCAACGACATAATTACAGGTAAAGTCTATTAAAATACTCATTATTAGAATATTCATGTAAATTGGTACTTTCCAGATTGATCATAAAGTAGTACCGGACCCCCCGTCCACACAATTCTAATTTGGGACATGCTCCATGTATTTTTTAAATATTTCTAATACGTACATATCACTTATTTTTTCTACATTTCTACATTTAGGGCTCCAGAAGTATTTTTCGGATTGCCATTTTCTGAGGCCGCTGATATGTGGTCTCTGGGCTGTGTGATGGCCAAATTGATCCTGTTTGATTACATATTTCATGGCGACTCCGATGAAGATGTGGTAAGTTATCCGTGGTAATCGTCTACTTGTCGATTGTTCAGTTGGCTCGGCGTTCTGAAGTGACCCCCTGCAGCACCGACAGATGCCTCAAGCTTTATTATAGCTGCAAAAACAAGAGCTTTATCGAGCCGCTAGAAGCACACCACATTTGATAGTCTTTAAATATTTACTGCGTTTATTGACTTGTAAATGTACTGACCACTTCTGTATGATGGGCCCAATGGGTACCATCTGAAAGGACGTATTAGCAGGACAGTTCAGTGGACGGAATTGGTGACGCAGTAAAAATAACTGTTCTGTGTTTTACCTTCAGGTTTCAAACATTGTGAAGTTCCTGGGAATGCCACCTGACCAACTTCTTAACGAGGGGATTTATGCCACGAAGTATTTCATGAAGACTGAGTCCAACAAGTGGAGACTCAAGGTACTCCTTTAAACTTCTCAACGATGAATATAACATGCAAACACAAATACATTCCTTCAGAAAGCATTTCCCCCTAAATGGTTTTTTTTCTCTTCTCCTACTTTTATACGCTTGAGCAGGAACTCTACCCACTTCCTAATGGTCAGCAGCAGCATTTCCTGGATAAACTCAAAAAAGTAATTATTAAAAATGTCTTTTTTAAAAAAAATTGATTGATGTTCTCATGGATCATAAGGATAAAGTTCTGATTTTGGTTTTACCATTGCTTGTTTAACTAGATACAGCTGGAGGAAAACAATCAGAAACAAGACGGTGAGACGCAGCAATGCTTTAATCTTCTGTTGGCTATGTTGGACATGGACACAATAAGAAGAATAACACCGGAGAAAATCCTGGAGCATCCCTTTATTACACCTGCTAACAAAACGCTACACCCACAACACTCGAGTCCACCGGAGAACGAGGGAACCGAGAACGAGAGAACCGAGAACGAGGGAACCGAGCACGAGAGAACCGAGAACAAGGGAACCGAGAACGAGGGAACCGAGAACGAGGGAACCGAGAACGAGAGAACCGAGAACGAGGGAACCGAGAACGAGGGAACCGAGAACGAGGGAACCGAGAACGAGGGAACCGAGAACGAGGGAACCGAGAACGAGGGAACCGAGAACGAGGGAACCGAGAACGAGGGAACCGAGAACGAGGGAACCGAGAACGAGGGAATCGAGAAGAAAAAGAAAAAGAATGTGTTCTTGAGGGTTATTAAGCGCGTCTTACCATCAGGGATATGGAAGTATTGCCGATCAACAGCTAAGGTGGATTCCATCCGTGAGGATTCCTGCAGTGAGACTGAAAACCCCCACCCACACCACTGCAGTCCACCTCCACCAACCTCAGGAGCTGACGTGATCCGAGATCAGCCTGATGTTGAGACTGAGGGAGCAGAGAAGAAGAAGAATGTGTTTGTGCGGTTGGTGAAGAAGTTAATACCGTCAAGAGGATGGAAGGTTTTCCAAACATCACCGAACAACTCACCGCAAACCGATGAGGAGAGTCCAGAGAGGTAAGGAATCTTCCTCGGAGTATCAGCATTTGTAAGAGAAAGAGCTTCAGTGTGCAGAAATGGAACCGTCAGTTCATCTCTGAGGTCCCGTTTCCATGGTGACAGTGTCACAATGAAAGCTTTTCCTTTGTGTTTTATAAAGTTCCACATTTACATGACAGTGACGTGAATGTTGCCAGCAGGGTGAGGTAGTGAGCACAGCGAGAAGGCTTCCGGTTCGGTTCCTTTCTGTGTGGAGTTTGTATGTTCTCCCCATGTCTGTGTGGGTTCTCTCTGGGTTCTCCGGCTTCCGCCTAAAATATCCACCTTAGGTTAATTGTCCGTATGAGTGTGAATGTTTGTGCGACTCATCCAGGGTGTACCCTGTCACTCGCCCGTAACCCAGCTGGGATAGGCTCCAGCCACACCAGCCATTGTACTCAAAGGAGATTTAACCTTTGT
Source organism: Brachionichthys hirsutus (assembly GCF_040956055.1). Classification (NCBI taxonomy): domain Eukaryota; kingdom Metazoa; phylum Chordata; class Actinopteri; order Lophiiformes; family Brachionichthyidae; genus Brachionichthys; species Brachionichthys hirsutus. The sequence continues at coordinate 17,286 of NC_090908.1, forward strand.
TAATTTGAAAGCCTCTTCAAAGAAATGACAGTTTGAACAATCCTGTCTGTCTAGTTTGCCGGATCACGCTGCAACCCTGGTGCAAGAGGAGGATGTGTCTGAACCTGCTGCTGGTGCTCAGAAGGACCAAAAGCTCCACCCACAACACTCCAGTCCACCTACGACCTTACGAGATGTGATCTTTGTTAAGCCTGCTCCACCTGAGAAAAGACTGAGTTCAGTAGACGACGAGAGACCATACAGGTAAGAGGTTTATGCGATGCTTTTTTGGGATGCGTTTTTCAATGTCTCGATAACAGGAATATATTTCTATCTGTGTTTAGTTTGCAGAATTTCTCAGACAAGATGGCAAATGTCCTTGAAAGCGTCACAGAGCCAGATTCCATCCGTGAGGATTCCTGCAGTGAGACTGAAAGCCCCCACTGCAGTTCACCCGCACCAGCCTCGGGAAGTGACGTGATCCGAGATCAGCCTGATGTTGAGACCGAGGGAGCAGAGAAGAAGAAAAATGTGTTTGTGTGGTTTGTGACAGAGTTTTTACCATCAATAGTATGGAAGGTTTATCACTTTTTTTGCTTTAATAATTAATTCTTTTTTTATAAACGTTTATTTATGAGGGGGGTGAGCTGGTCTCACCTCAACACACAGAAAGGGCTCCGGAACCACTCTTCTTGAGAGGGGTTGGACTCTCTTGGTGTGCACCCCCAGGTCGGGGAGGAGATCCTGCCCCTAGTGGAGGAGTTCAGGTACCTCGGGGTCTTGTTCACGAGTGAGGGAAGGATGGAGCGAGAGATCGACAGACGGATCGGTGCAGCGTCTGCAATGATGCGGACTCTGCACCGATCCGTCATGGTGGAGAGAGAGCTGAGCCGAAAGGCAAAGCTCTCCATTTACCGGTCGGTCTCCGTTCTCCTGCCCTCACCTACGGTCACGAGCTTTGGGTAGTGACCGAAAGAACGAGATCCCGGGTACAAGCGGCTGAAATGAGCTTCCTCCGTGGGGTGGCTGGGCTCTCCCTTAGAGATAGGGTATTGTGAGGGTCTGTTGGGAACGTCTGGCAGAATCTCCTGTCAGAAGGAGTTTTAACTCCCACCTCCGTGAGAACTTCGACCATGTACCGGGGGAGGCAGGGGACATCGAGTCCGAGTGGACTATGTTTCGTGCCTCCATTGTTGAAGCGGCCGATCGGTGCTGTGGCCGTAAGGTGGTCGGTGCCTGTCGTGGCGGCAATCCCAAGACCTCTTGGTGGACACCGGTGGTGAGGGATGCCGTCAAGCTGAAGAAGGAGTCCTACCAGGCCCTTTTGGCCTGTGGGACTCCGGAGGCAGCTGACAGGTACCGACAGACCAAGCGGAGTGCAGCTACCGCGGTTGCTGAGGCAAAAACCCGGGCATGGGAGGAGTTCGGTGAGGCCATGGAAAACGACTTCCGGACGGCTTCGAAGAGGTTCTGGGCCACCATCCGGCATCTCAGGAGGGGGAAGCAGTGCACGGTCAACACTGTGTATGGTGGGGATGGTGCGCTGCTGACCTCGACTCGAGACGTCGTAGATCGGTGGAGGGACTACTTTGAAGACCTCCTCAATCCCACCGACATGCCTTCCAGTGAGGAAGCAGGGCCTGGGGACTCGGGGGTGAGCTCCTCTATCTCTGGGGCCAAGGTTGCCGAGGTAGTCAAAAAGCTCCTCGGTGGCAGGGCCCCGGGGGTGGATGAGATCCGCCCGGAGTCCCTTAAGGCTCTGGATGTTGTAGGGCTGTCATGGTTGACACGACTCTGCAACATTGCATGGACATCGGGGGCAGTGCCTCTGGATTGGCAGACCGGGGTGGTGGTCCCTCTTTATAAAAAGGGGGACCGGAGGGTGTGTTCCAACTACAGAGGGATCACACTCCTCAGCCTCCCTGGTAAGGTCTATTCAGGGGTACTGGAGAGGAGGGTCCGCCGGATAGTCGAACCTCGGATTCAGGAGGAGCAATGTGGTTTTCGTCCTGGCCGTGGAACTGTGGACCAGCTCTACACCCTCGGCAGGGTCCTTGAGGGTGCATGGGAGTTTGCCCAACCAGTCCACATGTGTTTTGTGGATTTGGAGAAGGCATTCGACCGTGTCCCTCGGGGAGTCCTGTGGGGGGTGCTCCGGGAGTATGGGGTGTCGGACCCCCTCATACGGGGTGTCCGCTCCCTATATGACCGGTGCCAGAGCTTGGTCCGAATTGCTGGCAATAAGTCGGACCTATTTCCAGTGCGGGTTGGATTCCGCCAGGGCTGCCCTTTGTCACCGATTCTGTTCCTAACTTTTATGGACAGAATTTCTAGGTGCAGCCAGGGCGTTGAGGGGGTTCGGGTTGGTGACCTCAGGATTGGATCGCTGCTTCATCAGGCCGTGCCCTCCAGCTCTCACTGGATCGGTTCGCAGCCGCATGTGAAGCGGCCGGGATGAGAATCAGCACCTCCAAATCCGAGGCCATGGTTCTCAGTCGGAAAAGGGTGGAGTGCACCCTCCAGGTCGGGGAGGAGATCCTGCCCCAAGTGGAGGAGTTCAAGTACCTCGGGGCCATGTTCACGAGTGAGGGAAGAATGGAGCGAGAGATCGACAGACGGATCGGTGCAGCGTCTGCAGTGATGCGGACTCTGCACAGATCCGTCATGGTGAAGAGAGAGCTGAGCCGAAAGGCGAAGCTCTCGATTTACCGGTCGATCTTCGTTCCTACCCTCACCTATGGTCACGAGCTTTGGGTAGTGACCGAAAGAACGAGATCCCGGGTACAAGCGGCTGAAATGAGCTTCCTCCGTAGGGTGGCTGGGCTCTCCCTTAGAGATAGGGTGAGAAGCTCAGTCATCCGGGAGGAGCTCGGAGTAGAGCCGCTGCTCCTCCGCGTTGAGAGGGGCCAGATGAGGTGGCTCGGACATCTATTCAGGATGCCTCCTGAACGCCTCCCTGGTGAGGTGTTCAGGGCACGTCCCACCGGGAGGAGACCACGGGGAAGACCCAGGACACGCTGGAGAGACTATGTCTCTCGGCTGGCCTGGGAACGCCTCGGGATCCCCCCGGAAGAGCTAGAAGAAGTGGCCGGGGAGAGGGAAGTCTGGGTTTCCCTGCTTAGGCTGCTGCCCCCGCGACCCGGCCCCGGATAAGCGGAAGAAAATGGATGGATGGATGGAGTCGCTCCTGGCTTAAATGTTAAGAAAGGACATTGTTGACAATCAATACGTAAATTAATGTCCTCATTTACCTTCCAGGAGAAACCAAACATTTGAAATCAAAATATCGCGTTAACCGTACGTTGTAGAGACTTGAGAAGTGGGTCTACCCACCATAATTCGGCTATGCTGAACACGCCGGTCCAACCCCCGCCTCTGTACGACCTTCCGTTCCTGAGATATGACGAAATTAAACCTTTACACGTCCATCACGTCGTCATTCTTAGTCACAGCCACCTTTCCGTCACGTCAGTTCCAGCCACATATGTCATCTATAAGTGTGCCAAGTTACAAGTTGTTATGACATTTATTTGTGTGCATATTTATGCTTTTTGTCAGCTTCAGACGCTCACTGAAGCGGCCGCATTCGCCCTCCTGTGGCTGTTTCTGGAATAACACCGGAAATGTTCCAAACATTTGAAATCAAAATATCGCGTTAACCGTACGTTGTAGAGACTTGAGAAGTGGGTCTACCCACCATAATTCGGCTATGCTGAACACGCCGGTCCAACCCCCG